>NC_136620.1:20145824-20165824 GCF_933228915.1 Telmatherina bonti | reverse complement strand
GTGCCAGGTAATGTGGTACTTTGTATGTTGTACAGGTAAATTTGGAGTTATCAGAACTCAGAAGATTGTATGTGCCTGGAATTCAACTTATTTTTGTTTTAATGTTTTTCAACGCTCTTTTGTTTAATAATGAAATTTGTCTGAATATGATTTCATTTGCGAGAGAAAACAGTATTATATGTGTGAAAACACCATATACTGTACATATATATAAAATATATATATATATATATATATATATATATATATATATATAAAATATATATATATATATAAAATATTAGTGGTATACATCATTTGCACCATCAGAGCACAAACTTTGAAACAAGGTTGTCTCAGCAAAGCAAATATTTACTTTCAGGTTCAGTTAAATAAAGCCTTCTTTGTGGAGGATTGATACTGAATTCTGCTGAACAGGTACGACAGCAGATGGAGGAGCAGGTGGCCCAGAAATCGACTGAGCTGGAGCAGTACCTGCAGAGGGTCCGTGAGCTGGAGGACATGTACCACCAGCTGGAGGATGCTTTGGAGGATGAGAGGCGTGCCCGACAAGATGAGGAAGCCGTCCGTAAGCTACAAGCACGGTGAGTCAAAAGCCGGTGGAAGAGATCGAGTTGCTGTTCTTTGTGACTTCAGCAACAACTTCACTTCATACACATCACAAATATGCTCTCATTCCGTATAATTAGACTCATTTCATGAAAAAAAAAAAAAAAAAATCAACATTTTGATATAAGTACATGTGCAAAAAGCTGAAAAGTGTTCGTCAGCTCCTTTGTTTTTTTGCTCTTTTTTAATGGGAATCTCTAAAACAGCCAGACATAATGTCTACTAACAGCCCACCACGTTTCCTCCATGTCCTTCCTTCCTCTTTGCTGATACAAACTTTCCAGCTCATCTTTGACTTAACTGGTAAAGACTGTCATTATGTGTCCCTAAATTAAATAACTGAATGATGAAAGAAGAGTGGTTGCTGTTTTGTGCTCCTGAGTGAACCTTATCATCCAATTGTCCCAACACATTAAATCAACTTTAATTTTAAGATCACAGATCAGAGGAAAATTAGGTTTTTTTGCCATTTGGTTTAAAGCAGGGGTGAGTTTGTATTTTGCTGCTAAAACACTGTGTAAAAAAAGCATAACACTCAAAGTTTAAAAGTGATGCGGAATTACACAATTTAATCAATTAAAATGTGTATAACAACACAATGACAATCACTTACACTCCGCATACCAACTGTGACTAAGTTCAGATAGGAAATAAAGAGATGCTGAGTGAGTAAAACAGCTAATAAGAGGAAGTTTATAGAAAGAAGACTGTGTGATCAGAGCCAAGCTGGCCTTTGTTATTGCGTGATTTGTGAGGAGGCAACACTAGTTCCAGGTGGACTATGTAGTACTGAATTAGGAACAAGTCACAGATGCACTTTCATTTTTAGGACAAGCTCATAAAGTGCATCCAATTGTCTAAAATCATTAGCTTTAACTTCAGCAATAAAAGCAGCCAATAATGACCCCATAGCACCACCTGCTGACACTGACACCTACCTGAGTTTTATGCATTTTATCTGCTTCATTTAATATAATCAGAGCCGGACAGTGAATACAATACATATGTGTTTAAAATGCGCACACATTGGATTGTGCAGGAGCTGAATAAGAAGTCAGGAATGTTTTTTCCCGTCACTTAAAAAGAAGGAAATGTGTGTCTGGATGAAAGTCTTCAGGCTTACAGGTTGTATTCCTCTATGTGTGTGTTTGGATCAGGCTGCTTGAAGAAGAAGCCATGAAGAGAGCGGAGTTGGAGCAGATCCACCTTCGACAGCAGCGGGCCATTTCAGAAACGGAGGCTGAGAAACAGGAGCTGGAGAGGGAACGTCTGGCCAAGGAGAGCGCCCTGCAGGCTGCAATGAAACAGCTGGAAGAGCTGGAGCAAGAGAGGCAGGGAGCACTGGAGCAGTATCAGGTTAGCTGATGGCAGGAGTTGTGATTATTTTCTGTATTAGGAAGGATTTGTTGTTGAATTTTGCAAAGGTCTGCAGATGTTTAAGTCACATTGCTTCCACCAGATGATGAACTTCATTGTAGCTCAAAGTTTTAGTTGTTAAATTTCAAAAGGGAAGCAAAAAGCAGAGAACAACTGGTAACATTTGTTCAACCAGTTTTGTAAGTAGAACTTTTCCAACCAGATAAAAGGAACCCCTCTGCCTCCTCAGTCTCTTCCTAAAATCACAGCAGTGAATAACCACTTAATGGTTGGAGGGTCTGGATCACCTGGTGCTGCACTGCATCACTGTTTATAGGGTGAATAGCCTTTACAGCAACTGTGTTATGTCTCATATCCTTTTCCCATCTGAATAATAATTCCATCAATCTCAAACCTGATGGAAATGCCGTTACAGCAGAATGTTGTGGTGGTCAAGTAGATTCATGTCTTTAGTTCTGAATGAGCATCATCATGAAATCTCTTCATTTTCACAACAAATTTAGCTTCAAAAGTTATTTTGTTCATTTACAAAAGGAGCTTTTTGTCTCAAGTAATTATAGAATTATAATAATATTATAATAATTATAATAATTATAATAATTATAATTAGAATAATTGTAGAAATTTGTTTTGCATAACAGTGTGGAGTGAGGAGGAAACCCACTTTAAATTATTTCCAGGGCATGACAGGTCATCCCGTCAACCAGCAGCTAGAAAAATCAAAAATGGGAACAATGTGGTGATTTTTTATTTTTTTTAAGCACTATAAAACACTTACTACTGCATAATTTGAACATATTTAAATCCACTAAGTTCCCAATCTGAAAGTAGTAATATGCATGTGCATGTGGGGCTGAACCACAGTGTTAGTAATTTACTAGTAGTGATTGCTTAAACGGGCGGCAGGTGCAAACATGTTTGAGACTACCTATTTAAATAAGGATTTTGCACGTTTTACGGTTTGCAGCATGCAGTGTTTGGAGAGAAAATATGACCTACAGCAAAGAAATCTGACTCCTACACAAATAAACTGCGTGAATTTATGAAAAAGTTAATGCTGGTGGTAAAACTATACAAACGGGATGAAGTTAAAAGACTGTATATAATAATATAAACATTATAATAATAAATATATAATATTATAATAATAGACATTATATAATAATAATAATAATAATAATAATAATAATAAATATAATAATAATAACAATAATGTATATAATAATAAAGACATTAGAAGGTGAACAAAAGAAAAGTCAACATGGAATAAATAAAACAGGTCGGGACATGAGGTATGTGCGCTGTCACCTTAAAAAAAGAATGAAAACATAAATGTGAAATGTTTCTAATGTAAGCCTAATTTATTAAGGATTTCATAAAATGACCCACATAAAAGCCAGCTGTCTAAGAACTCGCCAGCTTGCATTTTGGAGAACTGAAGACCGTTTTGTTTTTTTAATAAAAGCATCATGCTCTGACTGGAGATATTTTAGCACAATAGCATGAAAAACTTGTTCAGTCCGGTTAATGTGTAAGTCTGTGGAACCCTAATAACCCAGACCATCCGGTGAAACATGGCATGTAGGACTTGGACGGCACATCTGGGGAACCTGTTATTTACAGGTATGCGTAACTCCTCTCCAAATCCATCCTGGGTTCCTCCAACAGCTCCAAAATGACAATGCTGGATAAAAGATATGTTTTGATGATTGTTTCCTTGTTCATCCCAAAAATATTCACGAGGAGGAAAAACGCATTCTCCGCATCTCCTTGCTTGGTTTTGATTTCTTCTTCTCGTGACAATAACCGCAGACATGTGCAATTAGACTGTTTGCACATCCTTTTGAAAGACGTCAAATATTGGCACAGTTTCCATGAACAAGATTACTCTCAGGTTTGATAGATCACATTGCAGGTGCTAAGTTAATATATTGATGATCTACTAACTCACAGGTGTCAAACTCCAGTCCTTGAGGGCCAGTATCATGCTGGTTTTTGTTGTCTCCACGCTCCAACATGCCTGACTAAAAAAATTAACAAAATAGGTTGACAAGAAGCTGCTGGGTCAGGTGTGTTGCTGGAAGGAAAAAACAAAAACCTGCCAGATTTGTGTGTATGCAGTAGTTTGCACATGTTTTAGTAAATGCAAACATTCAGTAGATCCAGGTCTTAGTCTTGTTCTGTACTGTTGTGCTGAATAGTAAGACTCCTGAGTGGGTTTAAATTGATTCATGGAACTTGGTCCCTATAACATTAGCAAAAGTGATGTTTTAGAAATATATAAATTGATTTTGTCATGTCATGTTTATGGTATCATCTAGAGTAGGCTTATTTTCAGGACTTTTTTTTTTTTTACAAGGTGTTACCCTTAATATGCTGTATGTGAAACTTTTACTTCTCACATAAAAACCCAGAAGCTTATTACTGATTGCTAAATTGTCTGATTTTATGTTATTATCTTAAAAACAATGCTGTGTGTGTTCTTTTTCCATGTATGACTCAGACGGTGATGAAGAAGCTGGAAGATGCAGCCAACAACACAAAGACCTGGAAGCACAAAGTGGCTCAACATGAGGGGTTGTTACGCCTCATCCAACCAGGTAAAAACCCATCGCTGTGTCTTTAAGGTTTCTTTTTCATGCACTGTTTGGTGATTTAAAGTAATTTTATACAGGCAATAAAAAGTATTGAAAAGTTTTTATTTCCTTAAAGGTTTTTTTTTTTTTTAAATGTTTTCTCTTTACTCTTTCCTGCTGTAGCTTTTTAATCTACTTGTATGAAATGCTTAGCATGTTGGTGTGAATTTAAAAGATGAACTCCTTGATCACAGATTAAAACCAAAGTTATTAAAACAAATCTTCATATGAAGTTCATGGATTGTGGCTTTGTTATTGGTCTTACAGAAGAAAATGTTTCTGTTGTAAATCCAACAATATGCGTCTTTGTCAGGTTCGAAGGGGCAGCAGAAGATCACAAACTGGGGCCCGGCAGCCTTTTCTGAAGCCGAGCTCATTCTGAGGGAGAAGCAGTGGCAGGAGATGAAGAACCAGACAACGCAGGCCCAGTAGAGCTGCTGTCGACTTTTAAACTGAAATGTGTCACTAATTCATAAAGAAAGACCGGAGAGGTCTGCAGTGATGTGCTGTCTGCAGTAACTGGATTTGTACTTGAATCCAAATGATAAATTTGCCAGGATGAAAAATTATTTTATGTTTATAGGGCATTAACTAATTGATAACTTTTGAAACTTTCGTGTAGTTCACTAGGCATCAACACCAGTAGAACTACTTCCATATTTTGTAGAAAACGCCATCCTGGATGAAGGGAGCCGTACTGAGGTTTAAGTCCCACTCGCGTTGCAATAAAGTTAATCTTTTTAGCAAGAATCCTTAACATAGCAGATGGCACAGGAGAAAATGCTATAACAAGAACCGCTTTGTTATTAAATGTTATTAAATGTATTTAACATTCAGTTTAATGTGTAATTAAGCAGCTAAAATTGGTTGTGAAGAAAGCAGAGCTCACTTGTTGAAGATTGATTGTAGCAACCTTTAGAATGACAGTGTGTATATCGGTCATGAAATGGGATAGTGTTGTATTTGGCCTCTCCGTTTTTAATAGTCCAGCAGTGATGCCAAATTTTGTCCCAAGTTGGCCCATTTAACATAGAGCAGGGGTGTCAAACTGCAGTCCTGGAAGGCCGGTATCCTGCAGGTTTTTGTTGTCTCCATGCTCCCAACACACACCTGACCGACATCCAAACAGGTTGACAAGAAGCTGGTGGATCCATTGATTTGAATCAGCTGTGTTGGTGGAGGGAAACAACAAAAACCTGCCGGATTCCGGCCCTTGAGGACTGGATTCTGACACCCTTGACGTAGAGGCGCGCACACACACACACACACACACGGTAATGCATGCACTCATGTTGCATCACATCATTAGAAGTTTAGTTAAATTTTATACCATCTACAGTTGTTTAGGACGACCTTAGATACTTAAGTACTAATGGTTTCAGGGAATGCAATACACACAATTCTGTTGATTCTAAGATGTGTATCTTATTCCTTATTTCAATCTGCCATCCAGTATCAAGCTCTGACATTTTTTATTCAATTATTTTAAAATGAATAAAAAAATTTAAAAAAATCAACAAAACAAAAAAAAATTCTAAACAATAATGTCATGTTTGTTTCTTCAAGTTTGTGTTACCCCTGTAAAAAGCACAATTATTTTAAATTATGGATCAGTGAGAAAATATCCGCCTTGTATTACTCCACTTTGTTTTGGTTTATTTGTATGTTTAAAAAAAACAAACCAACATGCACTACTGGTAACCAGAGTGACCAGTATAATGACGATTACCCTGGAATTTTCTTTTTTTTTCTTGAAAACGTAGGTGATTTTGTTCATACAGCTACATCTTGTTTGTTATGAAATAGTTTCCTTCCCATCTTTCAGAGGAACAAGACACGTAAAATTCACCAAGTATTTTCACATGATCCAAGAGATGTTTCTGTAGTTGGATCTCGATTTTGCTCTGCATAATAACTGGAACTTAAACATTTCCTGCGTGAGAGAAAAGGCGCTCTGCCAAAGTCTCGCTCTGAACAGGAATAGTTCTACTTTTTTGTATGATAACCATTAATACCTTTAACACTCAAAACTTGTGATACCTTTTTGTTTATGTATATGTTTGTAAAAAGCTGAAGATTGAACTGTAATAAAACACATATTGAATAACTTCTTCACACTTTGACTTGAATTGTATCCTTAAAGAAATATAAATTACAGTAAAAACAGATGCAGAAAGAAATGCACCCACTGGTCCCTTCAGCTGCTAAACACAATCTGCTGGTGGCAACATGGCAGCAGCTCATTGCATTTACACATGTCGACATCGCTTGCTGAAGTTCTCTGAGCATCAGATTGATTAAGAGTGACTTTGTATGTCTGGTCTGAGTATTTCAGAAACTGTTTTTCCACACACTTGGACCAAAGTGTTTTGATGATCTTAGAGAAGAATGGACTGACTGGTTGGAGATGATGGAAAAGCAACAGGATGTCAAAAACCTACTGGTTCCAACCAAGGTAAGTAGAATAGCATATCTTAACACAACACAGATGAGCTATAGCAGTAGAAGATCACGCTGGGTGCCACTCTGGTCAACTAAGAAGAGGAAACTGAGGCTGCAAGTCACACAGACTCACCAAAATCTTACAGTGGAAGATGGAAAATCATTCTGATGAGTATTCATTTCAGCTGCAACATTCAGATGGTAGGGTCAGAATTGGGCGGAAACAATATGAAAGTAATGATCCATCCTGGCTCATAGCATCTGTTTAAACTGCCAGTGGTATAATGAGAGGGACGTTTTCTGGCACACTTTGGGTCCACTTAGTACCAACTGAGCAGGATTTAAAAAGGATTCAGTAAGATAACTTATCATGCTACAAAGCTGAGGTAACTACTCCAATGGCCTCCATAGTCACCATATCTAAGTCCAATAGAGCAGCTATGGGATGCGGTGGAACGAGAGATTCACATCATGGATGTGAAGCTGACAAATCTGCAGCTATGGATTCCATCCATCCATGCATCAATCACCGCTTAGTCTAACTCAGGGTCACAGAGGTTGGCAGCTATCCCAGCAATCAGCAGGTGAGAGGCAGGATACACACTGGACAGGTCACCAGTCCATTGCAGGGTCAACACAGAGACAAACAACCACTCATTTTTAGTCATTTCTTTGAAGAATTTACAGTGACAGGTAACCTAATGTGCATGTCTTTACATCGTGGGAGGAAGCTGGAGTACCAGGAGAGAACCACGGTGAGAACATGCTAACTCCGCTATCCATGCTGGCTTGTACTTTGGTTGCTTTGCCCACTCAAGACAACTAAAATCTCATTTTTTTCTCCTTTATTTTTCTGCGGTGACAAACGTTTGCTCAATTGCCAACACATGCCTTACCATGCTCACTAGAGGGCGCTACAATTTCACTAATCTCCTCACTACAGGCCAACTGAAACAAAGAAACCGAGTCACTTGTTTTCAAGCTGCAGGTATGTGCCAACTGCCGATAATCTGATAAAAGAACTATAAATGCCTTTATTTCCATGATCTCACTGTCTAAACCCATGGCTGTCATTATCATACTGTCAGGCAGTTGTGTAACAGTATTAAGGTTTAATTAGATTGTAATCCTCATTTTGTAATTTCTAAGGTGGGGACCTCACTATTAACTTTTAATCCATTAATTTGAGTCTTTTTTTTTTTTTTAAATTCCCCACTTTTTATTTGTACTTTTAAATCTTTCATTTTATCATTGAACTAAATCTCAACAATAATTATTATTGTAGATTTGCTGTAAATGGATGTGTTATGACATGTACAGGCATGCTTAGAAGGCCTCTGCAATACTGGTGCAGAAACTATTTTGATTTTAGGTATTAACTATCACAACAGTAATAAAATAAGGAGTATTTTCATCAAGTGGAAGCAGAAATAAATAAATGTCCAACAGCAGCAGTAGAAGGGCCTGAACCGGACACCTCCAGCTGACCGGTACTTGAAATGAATTTTCTAAAGGTATTTATTGAGATGTGACTGTAGAGGAACAAAAGGGTGATAAAATGTGAAACAAAAGACCAATGAGACACATGAACATATTTGTAGTCTTTTACAGTCTTACTCAACAGTCCAGTAAAGACTGTAGTAATTTGCAGATGTAAACTTTGAAACTGATTTCCGATTTCTTAACATCTTTTTCAGATTTTTGTATTTTTCTTTTTGTCCTAATGTGTATGTGATGTAGAAGTGAGAACACAGATCGTAGTGTGTCCTCCTTACACTCATCATCATCATAGAAGTTGAAAAAGCTTCTGACAGAAGTAAGTTTTTTGAGGAAAACAAGCAGGTTAGATTCACAGAGTACAACTGTATCAACAGAAACCTCACTTCTCACTCCGGAGCAGCCATATAACAAATCACTTACATGGAAATGTTGCACTGACCTTTGAGAAACCAAAATGAGCACTTTTACTAGTTTATGTTGCAAAGACTTCCAAATCAACAATAAATCTAAGTAAAATGAGTCAGAATTAAATAAGATAAGACGAAAAGTCTTGTGTTTGGCCTAAAGTACCATGCAACATATTTCAGATTTACTTGAGACTACTTGGGGACCGTCTCTGTGCTGAAAACGGGTTCTCCATGCAAGTTGTAAGAGGTCAGTCTGTGAGTCAGAAACATTGGCTCTCCCGCAGCCTAACAACACCTAATCCTAGAATGTCATGTGCTCATCCTTCTCCTAGAACACAGAATCAGTGTCCCGGCATTCATTATGATGCCAACTTGTAAAATCTCCACTTCTATCCCAGCTCCCCCTTGTCAGCTCCCCAACTAATTCACTCCATCCCCTCTGTATCGTGCAACAGTCATTAATTTGAGTGAGAAGGGACAGACCAAACAAACACACACAAAATGCATTCCCAAAAATCTGCGGTCCAGATGCGCTCTGCACATACCACAGCTGCACTAACACTGCTTTATACGGCAAGTTGGCCTGCCATTAATGTCAAGTAGAGCGCCGGATGCGCTGTTTATCCCTCCACCTCCCATCACTCCCAGCTCTCCCCATAACCCCCAGCAGTGTCTGTATCCCATCATCGCTCTCTCTTTATACATCCTCACAATCATCGGGCCGAGGTTATGAGGCTTGTGGCACGCGTTCCTGGGAGATGATGCGAAACAGAAATGCATTAAATTCCAGATCTGGAATCCATCGCAGGGGGTGTATGTGTGTGTACGCATATGTGTGTGTGTCTGTGTGTGTATATGTGGCAGTTGGGGGTAGGTTACGCTGTCGTAAGGAGATCTCACTGCTCCCTTGAGTATTAGCATATGAGATACTAAGTGTTTGAAGACGTCTGAGGAATCCAAAATATATAAGGTTCAACAGCTTTTGGAATTCTGGGTATTTACAGTGAATGGAGTTCTTGTGACCCCCCAGGGCCTGTGGAAGTTAAAGGAGCAAAGGGGTACTTTTGGAACAGTAAAATAAAACACCTGCAGAACATTTACCTTCCTTCACAGCATCGCATATGACAATTCATGGACCCCAGGGGTGTGATATGAGAGTATTAGGAGGTCAAAAAAAGCATGTGGGGAGAGAGTAGACAAAAATAGCATCTCAGCATTATAGATCTCTATGGAAGATTAAAAGGTCCCTGGAGTGTTCCCATAAAGGTTAATGATGCAAACAGATGTCCTCTGCCTCATAAAAATGAAAAACACTGACAGTAAGACCAGAAAGTGAGGAATTAAAGACAGCACTCCGCTTCACAACAACTACAATGACCATTACTGTAAAGGTTCCCTTGATCTCTTTACTGGAATGTCACCTTCAACCCCATTTCACCTGCATGTCATCCTCCATGACCACCTGCACGTCTCTCCACTATATCCCGCCTTCCGAACGTTTCACAACATCATATTAGAGTGAGATTTGTGTAATGTGGAACTTGCACCAACAACCAGAGGTTTTAGTTTAGAGATTTCGTGAGGTTGAAGGGTGCAAGGAGACAGAATTCAGGACAAAGGATCTGGCTCCAATCAGTGCAATCAGTGTCAGGTTGACTCTGCACCCACAGGAAGGCCAAGCCCGAGGCCAGAGCAGGGAAATAAAACCCATCTTTCTCAATTGTTTGGTCCAGATATAAATATCTTCTGACAATGTGAGAGCCAAGCTAAAGGTGAGCAGCGTGCCACTGTGACTTCCCATTCCTATCCCAACCCACAAAGATCAAGAGGTTACACTGCTAACATGGAGGAAAAAAGAAAACAATAAAACATGCATACACAGATTTACCTGCCATAAATCACATGCAAATGCGTGCACACTTGAATGCATACACCAGGGGTGTCCAAAGTCGGTCCTCGAGGGCCGCGGTCCTGCAGGTTTCCCATGTATTCCTGTTCCAACACATCTAGCTTCCACTAAATGGATCAAACAGCCAATGACGTGCACAACTGATTAAGCTCTACTTCTAATTAATTTGAATCAGGTGTGTCTGAGCAGGGATACATAGAAAACCTGCAGGATTCTGGCCCTCGAGGACCGGAGCTGGACACCTCTGGCATACACCAATATGCATGCTCAGTGTCCACGTGTGGAACTGCATCTAAAACCACACGTGCATTCACATATAAATGCCTACATTTAAATGTATGAATGCTGCATGCACACACCAGTGGACCAAACTGCATATAATTAGCTACTGACACACACAAAGAGAAGATTTTATGATGACACTGTCTACCAATCATGTATGAGTGTACTTTATCTGTAAAAAATGCCTTACGTGACAAGAAAGGAAGATTTAAAAAAATCACTGTCTCATCTTCTTCCTCCCCCATGAACACAGAAGAATGTGTGGTAAGGCGTAAATATAAAACACAAGTGTTTCTGTGAAGAAGAAGAAAAAGAAAAAAAGAGAAACGCCCTGCAACCCCCATGGACTGCTGCACCTCTGCCAGCGCTTTAAGTTTTTCCTTCTTCAGTTGAAACAGTCTGACTTATAATTTTTCAGCCAAGTTTGGGGCTGGCTTCCTATCAGAGCATTGTTTACTAGCATCCTACTTAATTGCACAGAGTACATGCAATCACGCTAAAAATAACCAAACACAGGAGGTTTAAATCAAGTGAGTCAAAGCTCCTTTTAACCGGGTGAAAGGCCAAGAGCTTGATGAAATGAGGCCCGCCTGCGGTATGGTTACCTGCACACACCTTATTTCTTCTCCTAAGAACACACCTTTTCTTCTCTTCCATGATTCCTGTCATGGTGTAGACCATGCCTTCTATACCTTTATAGAGCAGGTGAAATGGCATGTACCATGTGTAGAGACCTTGAAGGGATGTTTCCTGTTCATGTTAATGTGACTGATCTTTAATGAATCATCTATTTTTTATATGTATATATTGAGCCATGTTGGAATGTTTATAGCCTTGGCTAAATTTTACTGGCAGGTTGACGTATGTAGTATAGTTTGTATTTAGGCATTGTATTAATTGTAAAGTGAATGTCAATTAATATTGGTTTGTCTTGTAGGAGGGGCCTCCAGTATAAAACTGGAGGAGAAGCTTCAGGCGCGAGAGAGCATTTTTGTGGTGATTGAGCAGCCATTGAATATTGCTTGTCCCACTGCTAACTGGTGCATGGCTGACATGCCATGCACCAGTTAGCAGTGGCTTTAGGGCACTTTTAGATATTGCATTCGTAAGAAAAGTTCACTGAAATCCACAAGTTGCACAATCAGCCTCGGTTAACTTGAAAGTGATGAAACTATGCTTAAACCATAAAAATGTAATGAGGACAATGTGAAAGCAATCCTTGGGGTTCCAAAGATAGAGATAATCTCCCGATTTCTAATGAAGTGTTATACAATCACTTTGCTCGGTGGAGGGCCAGGGTCACATTTCAGAGGGTCTGGATCACTTAGTGGTGAAACCAGGGTGAGTGATAGCCAGTGATACGAGCCAGATTTATTGTTCTGATCTAATACGAACGCAGCGTTGGGTGAAGATGAGAGCACTTTATCATGCAATGCTGCCGTGACAGCAGATGACTCATGATAGCAGAATGTGGTGGAGCAGGAAACATCACTTGTAATTACACTATTAACTTCAGAGGCCTAACAATAGTAAACATACTATTTTTGAAACACATTTATGGGCCACTTGAGGGACATCCATCTCTGGAATTAGAGGAGACAATGTGGTATGAAGAGCCTTGGAAATGTGCTCTACATTTGCTTTGCTTGTTGCCTGAGTACAAAAATAATAAGGATAAACAACTGCAGTGACCAGTATACACAGATGTGCACAGATACACTGATGAAGTGAATAACACTGATTATATCATAATGACTGGGCATGTCACGGCCTGGGAAGTTTTTGTTCCAGCAGTTAGTGTGATGGGTGTGAAAGAATCAGGCAGGTGGAAAATCAGGACATATTTTTCAAGAAGGGCCAAACTGAGTTTCTGAAAGGATAAATTAAGGACATAGTGGTGGTGGGGGGAAAACATGGTCTGAGTTAATGAGTAAAATGAATTACCAGACACATATTAAAGAAGACTTTTCCTTGATAAAATATAAAGGATTTCCACATAACACCAGTAAAGCCAGTTTGTTCTATGAGCATGCTTTGCATGTCATAGTTTGCAAGCGTGACTGCTACAGCAGTGTTTTGAAACCCAGTCCAAGCATTACACCCACTGTAAGAACAAGCTGCATTTGGAGAGTTCTATAAATATTGAAAAGACTAACAAGTCAAACATTTATTGGCCGATAGTAAAAAAAAAAAAAAAAAAAAAAAAAAAAAGAAGAAAAAAAGAACTATATATCTACGGGTGGTTGACAGTGTTGTTGATCAATATCAGAGACTATTCCAACAGGTGCTGAAATTTCTGGCTTTCAAAATTTACTTTCCGTCCTTCACCCCACCCGCTGGAATCTGAGGACTCTCCAAATTGATCCCTGACGTATTTGCACTTTCAACACAGCAATAAAGATCAGCCAGAAACCAATATCAGCAGACATATGAGCTGTAAAACTCAATATATGTCAGTTGCACTTAACGTGGCAATGAGCTGCCGCAGCCACATTCAGGGACGATTTAAAAAAACATCATTTAGCAAAACTTTTAGACACTTAACATCTATAAAACTCGGCAGTCACAGAACTTGGGATGTCATGATGATATTTCTCCAAAGAGAACTTCTTCATTACAACCTCTAACTTGTGCCTTGTGTGACGATCTTGAGCATCACCTATAATGGTTGTACAACTCTCTGTATGAATGCAATTACTAAAATCCGGACGCCACCGAACTGAGACACATGGATAATACACAACGAGAAAATAGCTAAAAAATTCAATTAGAACAGTTTTACAGTATTTCAGACATTTGGGACATCTTTTAGTCTTTCTCTGTTTAGTCCAGTTGAGCGTAGTCCAATTATAATGTAGTTAAAACAGATCCATTATAAGCTCCACATTAGTGTAATTTAAATTACATGTTTTCATATGTGACAAAAAATAGATTGCCTAGCTGAAGAAATTAACAGGCAGCTTTAATCATCTTTAGTTTGCAGGTCAGAGGGCAACAGTGGAGAGCAAAAACTCTCTTTTAACAGGAAATAAAATACCTCCAGCAGAAACTTTTTTCAGGAAGGGTGGACATCTTCCTTATGCAGACAGAAAAAAGAAGCAACTTTAAGTTTAAGTCTAAGTCTAATATCTAAATTGGTTGCCAGGTAACATAAAGCTGTGAAATTAAAGTTTTATGCAAAATAAAACATTCTAGTGTCTGATCGAAATGGGCTCAATATAAACACACAAAGATTTAGCAACTGTAGATGCAAATGTTTGCAAATAATTCCAAGTTTGTGTTTGTAAATCATGTTTTGTCATTGTTCAAAAAAAATAAAATAGAATAAAATTTGGCACCCTTAAAATTTAGGTTTGTAAATGTGCAGAAAAGGATTTGCATATTAAGTGTCACGCTGAGATCGTGGAGACAAGGAGGTGTGGACCCAAGCACAGAGATGGAGGCAGAATCGTGAGTAGGTTCTGGGAAACTTGTTTTATTAGGTTACACCAAGGCAGACAATTAAACTTAGACACAATGAACCAGCTAAGTAAACCTACAACTGAAGGGTATAAATACACAGAGGAACACAACATGACAGAAAATAGGAAACCAGAGACACACAAAGTCCAAACCGTGACATTCAGTTTTTCTTTGCAAACATCCTGTCCACAGACGCAACTGCAAGACTCAAATGTTGCAGTTGCAAATTTCATCCCTGTCTCTACACTTCTATCTGATTGGATGCTAACTAATGACACTGTCCAATCACAAAGCGGATGGCTTCCTATTCTTTCTCACCACCGCGGGTTCTCAACCCTTAATCTGGAACCCACTGAAAAACCTGGAAATTTACATTTTTAGCAAAAGAAAAGATTGGATGACATTACAAGTTTTTAAAACTTTGATATATTTGTTCTAAAATAGCTAAAGTTATAAGGTAGTTAGTGGTCAGTACTGATAGTTTTCAAATTTTAATACCGATGGTCGGTCTCAAGTCATAGCTGAGAGGCAGCCTTATGTCAGATGACTGGTGTGGAGAAATCAGTGAGACTCTAAGATATGCTGAACTTGTATGGGGGGATTTTTTTTTAATGTCAAAGTGATCAAATATGGTCAACTTCCCAATAAAAGGTAAAATGGAAATAGATACATTTTAAAGATGGATAGTGTTGTGACTGTTTTTCAAAGTAAATATGATAAACTAGTGTTTCTCAGTAATATTGATAAAATCATAATAAGATATATTTGAAGAAAAAAGATAAACATGACAATGGAGTTATAAGAACCATCAACTTTGGCTCAAATGCTGTTGTGCACATATGTGCTTATCCACTGCCCAACTGGGGACATCTGTCTTTTATTTCCACCAAAACAAGTCTGATTTGTTGTCACTGTATGTCTTACTGTCCTGCTGTCTGAAACTGGACTGTTGGCGGAGGGTCTCTTTCATTTCTGTAGATCATTTTGATTCTGTTGCTTCTATTATTGGTGGCCTGGGTTGGTATCAAGACATTTTGGACACGAGAGTCCTGTGGGACAAAGTGTGATTAACATACTAACGATATCTTCCTGTTATCTGGTTGACTTACCCAGACATTCAGTTTCTGCATAAGCGCCACGACAAAGCTGGTTATCAACTCAGTAAATCAACCCAGGTTTTAACCTTGATGATAAAAAGGGTTGGTACCAGCAGCATCTGATCAGTCGCAGACATGAAGAAACCCTTTAGCGCAACTAATTTATCACGCAAAAGCAAACAGTTATTCTTCAGAAATATTAAGAAGTTAAACACATGATCCAGACCAAAAGCAACACTGCAGCAAAAAAAGCTTGCAGAAAATAAATAACTGTTCATTCGTAAATTTGCCAGATTGTACAATAAGATTAATTTATCAGCAAATATATAGGACAGTACTCTGATTACTTTGATGCACCCCGGATGTTTTGAGCAGAGCTTCCTCAGTTCCTTCCTTTTCTTTTATATATTTGTTTAAGTACTTTTTAAGCTCAGCATGCCTGAGAATGGGTCGGCCATTTTCCAAGAGAACTGATTGGTCAGCAGGTGGTGCCTTTATGGTCTTATCCAGAACATAACCTGGAGCAGGTCAGCCGTTCAGCATAAGTCACCATGTGATTAGGTGGTATTTATTCGGGTGAGAAGTGAACTTGCGAGGAAAACCTTGGTTAACCTCGAAGTTACAAAAATCCAGCTTAGTAATACAGGCTTCATTCCAACAGCTGGGCTGAATTCAGGATAAAAGTTTTTTTTTTATTTTTTATTTTTATTTTTTTTAAGATTAGTGTTGTTTTTCCTGTCAGGGGTTAGTGGTCTGTGGGTGTAGATTTGGAAAGTAATGAGAAGTCCCCCTTTGGTTTCCCATTTCCTTAGAACCACACACAAACATTTCCTCACATCCTTGGAACTTTAAAATCTATAAATGGATCATTCATAAGTCAGATACTGAGTGAAGAATTAAGACGATAAAAACCTTGTGCTGACTTAATATTTCCAGAGAAGTTCATAGATTAGGAAGGAGAGGAAGTTGTAGACTGGGATGTTTTTGCTGTGAGTACATCGCAGTCATCGATGACATCGCATCGCCAGACTTCCTTACTGGCTTTAAGCTGGAGCCGAAGCAGCTGTTGCTGGATTATTGAATCTTTCCAGTGTCATCTGGATTCAACAAGAGGATTTTTTTTTAGACTGGACAAGCTGAAATTATTCATGGACAAATGGCAGTTTACACACTTATAAAATATCTTTGGTAGTCTGTTACAGCTCAAGAGATTTCAACAATTACAAGTCTAAAACTTAAACAGGTGGAAAAAATTGTAGATGTTTTACAAAAGCTGGCATGCTTTGTAAAATGTAAAAAACAGAATGTAATGGTTAATGAATTTTATCAACCAATATTTTATATCCAATATAATATAAACATGTTAGATGTGAAACAAATCATGGGAAACATAATTAATAATAATTAATTTTAAATCAAAGGGCAGCAACATGTCTCAACAAACACAGAGCAGAATGATATTTATCATTGTGTAGCATTCCCTCTTCTTCCAACAACTGCCTATAAATATCTGAAAAGTTAGTTTCTTGAGCAGTGTCCCATTTTTGCAGGATTCTAGCTGCTTAACAGTCCTCGACCTTTGTTTCTGTTTTTTCTTTTCATGATGCACCAGATGTTTTCCATTGCTTCCTTGCTTTATTGCTTTTTCTTTCTTTCTTGAAATAAATGAACTACTCCAACACCTCAAAAATGAACCATTACTAAACCATCTGACAACTTCAGACTTGTAAATCTAATTGAAAAGATTTGTTTTTCAGTGATCTTTGCAAGTTCTTGGAAATATAAGAACAGTTTTTGATGTTTTTCAGTCAGGATTGTGTGCTGAGTGACATCCATGGTGGCATAGTGGTTAGCACTGCGGCTTAACAGCAAGAAGATTGCTGGTTCCAGCCTCGGCTGGGGGGAGGTTTGAACAGTGGCCTTTCTGTGCTGAGTTTGTATGTTCTTCCCCAGCTTTCCTCGACCATCTAAAGGCATGCATATTAGGTTAATTGATCCCTAAATTCTTCGTGAGAGTGAATGGTTGTTTGTCCCTCTGTGTTGGCCTTGTGATGGACTGGTGAGCTGTCCCTGCCTCTCACCTGATGATTGCTGTTTATGTAAAGTCATTCAATCTCAGGTGAGTAAGTATAACAAGTGACTAAAGTGTCTTCTAGAACTGCTGACAGGCGTATTAAAACATAAGAAATATCTATCCTGTTATGGTACATTTAGAAAATGATAAAAAAATATCTGCAATTAACTGTAAATCAACTCGTGATTACAACTCTATCAGGTTAAAATATTTCAAAAGACTGAAAACACTAATAGTTTATCTGATCTGCTGCCATATGAGCCACAAAGACCTATTATATATGATCATATGGGTCCAGTTTGCTTTCCTTCCCTAGTTAAAACTTAACACAGAGAACCATCCTTTGGCTGTATCCTCTTAATATTTGAAACCTACTATCAGAAAAATCAAAGTCTGCTATGAGTTTTTCTTTTTGAATATATTTCTTGCATATGTACATTGATGGTGATGATTATGCATTTACTGTTGACCTTTGTGCCATACGAAGCTCTTTGTATGTGTTTTCTTCACTGTCTCTTTTGATTATGTACAGATTATTGGGTTGTCTCAAATATGAAATGGACCATATTAATACATTTCCCTTGACTTGCCTATTAACCTGCTTTAAAGAGCAAAGTTATTGAACATATTCTTTTTTTCTGTGAATGCTGAACTAAAGAAAAACTATTTCCAAACAAAAACATTGAACACAAACTGTTCTGATGATGTGAGGGTCTGCAACAATCAGTGTCTACATTTTCATGATGGAGGACCAGCTCCACATTACAATGCCACAATACACTTTCCACTGTAGCAGAACAAACCAGCAGTGTCCCATTGCAATACTGGTGCAGAGACACCTTGTCTGTATTGAACAATTAAGGATGCCCAAAGGTGTGCTGCAGGTTTTCGATGTATTTCTGATCCAACGCACCAGGCTCACATTGCATGGATCCAGCAGCCTATGAAGTTCTGCACGGTAACAGATTCATTTGAGTCAGGTGTGTTGGACCTCTCCCTGAGCCGTCACCTTATCGTGGTGGAGGGGTTTGTGCGTCCCGAAGATCCTAGCAGCTATGTTGTTGGGGGCTTTATGCCCCTGGTAGGGTCACCCATGGCAAACAGGTGTCTAGGGGAGGGACCAGACCAAGCACGGCTCATAGACCCCTATGATGACGACTAACCTGGGCATGAATGTTCCCTTGCCCGGACGCGGGTTACCGGGACCCCCCTCTGGAGCCAGGCCTGGAGGCGGGGTACGAGAGCGAGCGTCTGGTGGCCGGGCCTTCGCCCATGGGGCCCGGTCGGGCTCAGCCCGAAAGGGTTACATGGGCCCCGCCTCCCGTGGGCTCACCATCTGCGGGAGGAGCCGTAGGGGTCGGGTGCAATGTGAGCTGGGCGGCAGCAAGGGGCGGGGACCCTGGCGGTCCGATCCCCGGCTGCAGAAGCTGGCTCTAGGGACGTGGAACGTCACCTCTCTGGTGGGGAAGGAGCCTGAGCTTGTGCACGAGGTTGAGCGGTTCCGACTAGATATAGTTGGACTCACCTCGACGCATGGCTTGGGCTCTGGAACCAGTACCCTCGAGAGGGGCTGGACCTTCTTCCACTCTGGAGTTGCTCATGGTGAGAGGCGCCGAGCAGGTGTGGGCATTCTCATCAGTCCCCAGCTTAGTGCCTGCACGTTGGGGTTTACCCCGGTGGATGAAAGGGTAGTTTCCCTCCGCCTCCGGGTGGGGGGACGGGTCCTGACTGTTGTCTGTGCTTATGCACCGAACAGCAGTTCAGAGTACCCACCCTTTCTGGAGTCCTTGGAGGGAGTGCTGGAGGGTGCTCCTTCTGGGGACTCCATTGTTCTGCTGGGGGACTTCAATGCTCACGTGGGCAATGACAGTGAGACCTGGAGGGGAGTGATTGGGAGGCATGGTCCCCCCCCTCTGAACCCAAATGGTGTTTTGTTATTGGACTTCTGTGCTCGTCATGGATTGTCTATAACGAACACCATGTTCCAGCATAAGAGTGTCCATATGTACACCTGGCATCAGGATTCCCTGGGCCGCAGTTCAATGATCGACTTTGTAGTCGTAGCGTCGGACCTGCGGCCACATGCCTTGGACACTCGGGTGAAGAGGGGGGCGGAGCTGTCAACTGATCACCACCTGGTGGTGAGTTGGCTCAGATGGTGGGGGAGGAAGCCGGTCAGATCTGGCAGGCCCAAACGTGTTGTGA